>NW_021132808.1:0-1988 GCF_004193835.3 Ostrinia furnacalis
AAAAACCCTTTATTCCTTACCGAAATGGTTTTTGGGCGTTAACTTCAAAATTTTCTATGCTCACCCCCAACGTTGACCGGCTTATTTTGTTCGTCTCATCGAGCCCTATCCATAGACACCCCGTTTGTAGGGATCCGACGCCCTGAAATTCAAAAATTCGCCCCCCCACCCACCCTTTTGTGTCTAGGCAGGTGGACTTTTTTCGCTGGGCCAAAAAATATTTTTAGCGTTTCGATCAGCTTATACTAGATCTGTATCAAGGTGACTTACAAAGTGTAAATTGAGTTACTTTAAAGGATCCTTTTGGACAAAATCGTCCTGTTGACAGAAACTGCGATGAATTTATTTGACCGCCTAAGGGTTGGGTTGTCGTGCAATATCCTTCAAAATATGTATGATAATAATAGCGGCCGCCCGCGACTTCGTACGCGTGGACCCCGTTTTACACTGTCTTAACCAATACACTGTGATTCAAATGGGTACATAACTTTATTAAATATTTTATTATTATTTACGAACGTCAAAAGCAGTAGAGTGTTCAGCGCTTGATAGATGGCGTTGCACGGCTTCGCCACGGGCTTCACCATCCGCATGAGTATTAATTACGAACGACAAAAGCAATGTTGATAGATGGCGCTCTTTTTCAAATATTTCTCACGTCTTATTTATTTATTGAAAGAAGAACGGTCACGCCCCATACAAAAAAAAACCCAGACCCGACAGAAAAAGAAAACACCCAGTCCAATACAAACAAATATGTTCATACACACAAATGTTTGTACTGTGCGGGAATCGAACCCGCAACCTCCGGAATAGTAGTCCGTTTCGAACCACTACACCAAACGGCCGACAAATTTAAAAAAAATGGTAAATGTGTCTATTACAGCTGCTATGGAATGTATCTAGGTGACCTGGAGATACAGCCGGATTATACAGGTTGGAAACGAGAAGTTACAAAATCCAAAAATTCAATGTTACCACTTACCAGCTTCCATAATCTGTAACCCATTATTGGTACCATTTGAAAGAGCTCGTGAAGCACTTTCAGAATCAGTAATTAGTTTTCGATATCTTGTATAGCTTAGAAATAATCGAGTGAGATCACTTATCGTTTCCACCCTGTATAATCCGGCTCCAACCATTTTCATTTTGACAAAATACTATATATAGCCTGACCAGGAACATAAAAACCCTGGCATAGAGGCGCGTCAATTGCATTTGATAGTGCAACACTGAGTACAGTCGTACCTGTGTTAAATTAATAGGCTATTAACTTTATGTATCAGGATTCAGGATTACGTCCTAATTTGATATTTTCATAAATTAACGAATAAAGATTATATAGGTAACCTGGTTTAAATAAATTAAATGAAACCATCAATCGAGCTAGTATGATTTATTTTATTATTCATCAATAAAATCAAATTCAGAACTTGAATATTCAACTGCAATGTCTGCTCATTAACGCTTCAAACTCGGTACTTCTTTCCCAATTCCATAAAATTCAACACTTAGAAAGTGACAAAAATCTTTAAAATAGGTAGTTGAAACAAACCACAGCTAATTTTCATAGTGGACTGTACTATACAATAAACATGTCAGTCCATTTGACAACCTTTGTCGGAAACATTATTCAATGAAAATATTGTCCGAACCCTTAGTATAGCCTGACCAGGAACATAAAAACCCTCGCCATGTTGCGGAAAACTAATGGTACTAATTTCTTTTAATGGCAACAGTAACTGAAAACTTCATGGACATGTCACCTTGCATGTCAGTCTATTGCTGTCAAAGTGTAAACAAACTTTATTTTAAATGTGCGCAGTTGATTTTGTGAATTAAATTGCTAAAATCTTTTTATAGTCGTTAAAGAAAAGTGGTTCACAATGTGTTAAAGTATTTGTCGAAGAGAAATACTAAGGGTTCGGACAATATTTTCATTGAATAATGTTTCCGACAAAGGTTGTCAAATTGACTGACATGTTTAT